>NW_015622142.1:0-1602 GCF_000836295.1 Verruconis gallopava | reverse complement strand
ATTGACTCAGGAGCTACAGCAGACTTCTTGAGCAGTCGGTACGCACAGGAATGGGGTTTACCCTTACGCAAGAAGAAGGACCCATATCCACTTATCACTGCTGACGGAACTCCGATTGCTTCGGACCAAGGCATGGTTAAGTATAAGACAACCGTCGACATAACAATGTTAGGCAAAAAGGTTAGAAGGACGTTTGACATCACTAACATTGGGGATTCAGATATCATCCTCGGATTGTCATGGCTCCAGGACGAAAGACCGCACATCGACTGGTCAACCTTAACTGTGTCTCTAATTAAGGATCGATATCCTGCCCAGGCCAGAAAGCGCACTGGAGGGCAGACGAGAAAGCTCATGCGGTAGAGTACACAAGACGTAGAGGCGGTAGCTGTTTGTCAGCTCTAAGGGGAGCAGAAAACAGCGTTCCAAATTCCTTCGGAGTATAGGGAATTTGCGGAACTTTTTAAGAAGGAGGCTCCAGAAGAAGCCTTGCCACCGCACCAGCCGTTCGATCACGAAATAGTGCTAAAAGAGGGATCCTAACTAAAAAGATTTGGTATCTACCCGCTCAGGGCAGATCAAAGAGAAGCACTAGATAAGTACTTAGATGAAAACCTAAAACGAGGGTTTATCAAAGAGTCCAAGTCTCCCGCGAGATATCCGGTATTCTATATACCTAAACCTGACGGCGGACTATAACTTTGTGTGGATTACAGACACCTGAACAGTATCACAGTGAAAAATGGCATGATGCTGCCGTTAATCCAGGAGTTATAAGACCGACTCCAAGGAGCTCGATGGTTCACGAAGTTTGATATACCGGAAGCATTCCATCAAATTCGGATTAAGCAGGGTGATGAGTATAAGACAGCGTTTGGCACTCATCGAGGGCACTATCAGTACAGGGTGATGCCATTTGGGCTCACGAATGCCCCAGCTACCATACAAGCATACATGAACCATATATTGCGGGAACACTTGGACAAGTATGTTGAGGTCTATATGGACGACATATTAGTATACTCCCGGACGCTTGAAGAACACGTCGAACACGTCCGAAAGGTCTTGAAAGCGCTAAAGAAACATAATTTACGGCTTAAACCATCCAAATGCGAGTTCCATAAACAAAGAATCGAGTTTATTGGACTGATTATATCAGAAAAGGGATTGGAAGTAAATCCAGAAAAGGTCGAAAGAGTTAAGGAATGGCCTGAACCACGAACAGTTAAGCAAGTTTAAGCATTTTTAGGATTTACAAACTATTATCGATAGTTTATCCCTGGATACTTAAGGATTGCAGTACCACTTACTGAACTCACTAAGAAGAGGGAAAACGCTGGCGTCACTTCCCAGGAGTTTCAGTGGACCGAGGACGCTCAAAAGGCCTTTGACGAGCTTAAGAAATTGGTCACGACTACACCAGTACTACAATTATTTGACGAGAAAAAGCCGATAAGAGTTGAGACAGATGCTTCCAAATATGCTCTCGGAGCGGTCCTAAGTCAACAGGACGAAGATGGGCTATGGCGACCGGTAGCCTACCACTCAAGGAAATTTACTGATGCAGAGACCAGATACTCTACATCCGATCAAGAGCTGCTA